>NC_071112.1:26470000-26472500 GCF_024256425.1 Clarias gariepinus
TTTAATGAATCCTTGGAAAGGGGTGTTTTGTGTTTTGTTGAGTGTTTTTGTTTAGTTTTTTTTTTTTATATATTATTATTATTAATTTATTTAAAAAAAATGAAGAGGTCAATTGTATGTCTGTATCTGCAAGTACTGTATTGTTTTCCTTTTTTCAATAAAATATTTGCAAAAAAAAAAAATCGCGACAGAGCAGTGTTTTTGTGTAGATCAGAGTGTTTGTGTGAGGGGGTGCTTCACACACACACACACACACACACACTAAAGACCAGAGAGTATGTGTGAACCAAGACAATGTTCGTTTTTTAAGTCGAAATTTATTAAAAATCTTTGCTCGTCTTGTGGAACTTGCGGAACACTGTATTATTATTATGACTATTATAGAAAAAAAAGCAACAAAACATAACTAGTTTACTTCAAAGCACACACAAAAAAAACACCATGTGGAAATAACAGCACCGACAATCAAGTGACCCACATTATCCCTCCATTTCACTTTCCATTTAGAAAATTAAAGGGGTTTTAATTTTAAAATACGCTTTTTTTCCAAGCCAAATCAATATTTTATGCCTTAGAGCTGTTGGTTCACTAACAGCAAGGGCATTAAAAACACTAGCTAGCCTTTTCCGAATTAAACAAATTAGCTTAACACTTTTCTCCAATTTGTCACTTTCCTCTTTCTATTCTTTTAATATCCCTTTTCATGGTTATAAATATTTCCAATACTTATTCTCACACTTTGGGCAGCTGCTAATTACTGCAGTGAAACACAGTCAGATTAATTAGCGACCTCGTGAATAAACCAAATTCCTGGGTGTCCACCTAGAGAAGGACCTCAGCTGGTCCCTCAACACCAGCTCCCTACACAAGAAAGCCCAACAGCGTCTCTTCTCTCTGAGAAGACTGAGGAAGGCCCAGCTTCCACCACCGATCCTGACCACCTTCTATAAAGGAACTATCGAAAGCATCCTGAGCGGCTGCATCACTGTCTGGTTTGGGAATTGTGCCTTATCGGACCGCAAAACCCACTACCTCAACACCATATTTTATGTTCTGTTATGTCGTGGTTGCTCACTGTCACTTTGTTGTTGCTCTTGTTTGCACATTTGCACGTGCACTTTATGTTGTCTATAAAAATGTTATACTTAGCTAGTTAGTTTTTGTTAATTTATTTTGTAATTTATGTTAGGTCTCCCTGTCCTGTCTCTGCTAGCCAGCTAACTAGGCCTCTTGGTTAGCTAGTTTAGTGTCTATGTTAATTTATGTTGTAAATTTATGTTGCATGTAGCACCTTGGTCCTGGAGGAAAGTTGTTTCGTTTCACTGTGTACTAACTGTATATTTCTAAAGCCATTTCTAAAGCTTTGGGACTCCAGCGAACCACAGTGAGAGCAAAAACATGGAACAGTGGTGAACCTTCCCAGGAGTGGCCGGCCGACCAAAATTACCCCAAGAGCGCAGAAACAACTCATCCGAGAGGCCACAAAAGACCCCAGGACAACATCTAAAGAACTGCAGGCCTCACTTGCCTCAATTAAGGTCAGTGTTTATGACTCCACCATAAGAAAGAGACTGGGCAAAAACGGCCTGCATGGCAGATTTCCAAGGCGAAACCACTTTTAAGCAAAAAGAACATTAAGGCTCGTCTCGATTTTGCTAAAAACATGTCAATGATTGCCAAGACTTTTGGGAAAATACCTTGTGGACCGACGAGACAAAAGTTGAAGGTGCGTGTCCCGTTACATCTGGCGTAAAAATAACACAGCATTTCAGAAAAAGAACATCATACCAACAGTAAAATATGGTGGTGGTAGTATGATGGTCTGGGGTTGTTTTGCTGCTTTAGGACCTGGAAGGCTTGCTGTGATAGATGGAACCATGAATTCTACTGTCTATCAAAAAATCCTGAAGGAGAATGTCCGGCCATCTGTTCGTCAACTCAAGCTGAAGCGATCTTGGGTGCTGCAGCAGGACAATGACCCAAAACACACCAGCAAATCCACCTCTGAATGGCTGAAGAAAAACAAAATGAAGACTTTGGAGTGGCCTAGTCAAAGTCCTGACCTGAATCCTATTGAGATGTTGTGGCATGACCTTAAAAAGGCGGTTCATGCTAGAAAACCCTCAAATAAGGCTGAATTACAACAATTCTGCAAAGATGAGTGGGCCAAAATTCCTCCAGAGCGCTGTAAAAGACTCGTTGCAAGTTATCGCAAACGCTTGATTGCAGTTATTGCTGCTAAGGGTGGCCCAACCAGTTATTAGGTTCAGGGGGCAATTACTTTTTCACACAGGGCCATGTAGGTTTGGATTTTTTTCCCCCTAAATAATAAAAACCATCATTTACAAACTGAATTTTGTGTTTACTTGTGTTATCTTTGAATAATAGTTAAATGTGTTTGATGATCAGAAACATTTTGTGTGACAAACATGCAAAAGAATAAGAAATCAGGAAATCCTTTTTTTACACCATTGTATTTAATAACGTACAGTCAAAATAG